>NC_134358.1:30744018-30751518 GCF_048569485.1 Anomaloglossus baeobatrachus | reverse complement strand
CAGCAGCCAAACATTTAAAACCCTAGTCACCTCCCTCAGTGCTGGATGGACACATGAGGGGGCAGAGTCGGAGCCAGGCGGTTGGACACGCCCACCGAGGAGTTCAGAGAGCTTGAGGCAGGAAAAACACAAAGAGTTCAGTTTGAGAGTGCAGTGGAGGAGGTCAGGCCTGTGTGACAGGCTTGTAGCAGACTGACAGGTGCCAGGGTAGTAGCACGGGCACCTCTGGCTAGGAGGTATACGGAGGCCTCGATCTGCAGGAGCCGGGAAGACTCTCGGTGGAACCGAGGTGGACCAGGACAGGGTAGTGGCCCGCCGGTACCGACCCGGGGAACCGACTCGGAAACCGGAGCACAAAGGGGGTACTCAGACCCTGAAGCTAGGTCCAGAAGCTACTTTGGGCTAGCTAATTAACTGATTGCGGCCAGGACTATAGGTTCTGTCCCATCCAAAGTCCTGACTGAAGACAACAGCCCAACAAGGGGGATAGAAAGCCACCGCCACGGCAGAGAGATCCCACAGGCCAGTGTCTGCGGGCAAAGGGCTCCTTAGGCGACCACAAGCCTGGGAGCGGACTCCTGGAATTGCAAGCGCAGGTAGTCCACCAACACAAAACAGGTGTGGGAGAAAGACGGAGACCACCAACCGGGTGGGGGACCAGACTGCAGCCAGTTGCGGGCACCGACCACCATCACCTTGGCTTACCAGAGACTCGTGTGTGTTTACTAATAGTGAGTACATCAGTGCCCTCCGGCCACCCATCTCCCTGCACCGCCCAACTCCCCTAACGGGTCCCGGGACCACCATCCCTGCCCACGGAGGGGTTAACAACTTGCTTTGCAACATCTCCCCCGGGTGCCCCGTAACTGCAGCGGTGGTGTCCACCTTCACCACAACCTGTGGGTGGCGTCACGAACTTAAACACGGCTCCAGCCGTACACCTATGTCCCCAAACCACCAATCCCTTTTTGATTGAAGTGACCGCAGGACCCCCGGGTCCGGAGACCCTCGAGCCACCCACTGAAGGTCCGGATCCAAGCTGCTCGGCTGCCGAGCACGGGCGGTACAGATGGATGGGTCACATCCAGGGTGGGGACTGTGGGGGCACATCTAGGGTGGGATCTATGGAAGTCCATGGCTTATCATAGTTCTCTTTCTCGAAGTCTATGACAGTCGCTTACATACCACGCTGCTATCTCCACTGCGCTTTCTTCTTTCCCAGCAGGATATATGTTTTCTCTTCCTCCTTCATGGAGCTGAAATCCGAGAAGAGATGGGAGAGTCTCTTGAAGTGAGTGTCCCTCACTGCTGAGTACTTGGTGCAGTGTAGCAGGAGGTGGGTTTCATCCTCCAGGGCCTCCAGGTCACAGTGTTGGCACAGTCTGTCCTCCCTGGGCTTGTAGCTCTGCTTGTGACGGCCGGATTCGATGGCTAGACTGTGGGCACTGAGTCTATATTGGCTCAGGGTCCTGTGGTCTCTGGGATCCGGGAGTTTTTCCAGATATGGGGCCAGTCTGTAGTCTCTCTGTAGTCTCTGGTACGTGGTCAGTTTCTGTGAGGTGTTGATGTCGGTCCTCCAGTCATTGACATACCTCTCCTGGCCCTCGTCTACCATCTTCCTGATTCTGTTTTTTGTCAGGCTGGTGTGATTGATCATTTCGTCCAGTTGGGTTTGGGAGAGCTGTGCCAGGGGTCCTGGTTCATCTGGACCACGTATATATATCAGAGCTTTGTGGTGATGTGACCTTGAATTGCTACTCTTCAGATGAGCCTGAAATGATAGCGACCCCTTCAGAGCTGCTAGGTGTAGAGGGAATCTGCCCAGCTCGGCCCGACAGGCTCTGTTGGAAGTGTTTCGATGGACCTGGAGAAGGTGCTTACAGAATTCCAAGTGAAATATTTCTGTTGGGCTGGAATCCCACCTTGACCAATCTGGGTAAGTGTGAGGACCCCAGACTTCGCTGCCATACAGGAGGATTGGGGCGATGATGGAATCGAAGATTTTTAGGCAGACCCTCACTGGTGGCTTCAAATGATACAATTTCCTTCGGATGGCATAGAAGGTTTTGCAGGTCTTGTTTTATCTATCTGTCCCTCTATCCCTCTATCTATCTATCTATCCATCTATCTATCTATCTATGTGGCGCCCTGGCCTAGCCAGGTCGTCACAGATAGCACTCAAACACCCCCACCCCCCATTAGACAGGGACACCAGCCAAACAAAAACCCTTGTTGCCTCCCTCCAGTGTCCGATGTCCACACCAGGTGGGGCGGAGCCAAGCGGTTGGCCCCACCCACCGAGAAGTTCACAGGCCTGGAGGCGGGAAAAGTAACAGAACAATGTAGGAGTTTGAGGAGTGAGGAGCAAGCACATGAGTGTCTGGGTTTGTGGCCCAGGCACTGACAGTAAGGTTGGCAGACGGTGGTGGCCGTCTGCAGGAGTGGTGAAGCAACGCGGAACCGTAGGACCGGGGTTGGGCGCCCGCCGGTACCGACCGGGGAGTGAAGTGAAGCCAGCACACACAAGCAGGGCCATCGGACCCCGACCAGGCTTGGAGCCGCCGACAATAGTCAAATCCGAATGTGACCAGAACCCCAGGGGTTTCCTAACAGCAAAAGTCCCGATTGAAGGCAACCGCCCACACCGTGAGGGTATACAGCTACCGCCTAAGGCTAGAGACCCAAGGGCCAGCGCCTGGGGGCAAACGGGCTCCTCCGGTACCCATACACCGGGGAGCGGACTACCGTTGGGGATCCATAGTAGTCAACTGAGAACATCAAGGTGCAGGGAAAGACAGCCGCCATCACCTGTCCGGGGAGAGACACAGCAGCCGGCTGCGGGACCCATCCATCCAGCCGTTTGGTTTACCGAGGACTTTGTGCATCTCTTACTGAGTGAGTACACCTGTGCCATCCGGCACCGCGCCGTGCTGTCCCTGCAACCCTGCACCTCACCGACCCTGTCCTCCCCGTCACACCACCGGGCCCCGGGACCACCGACCCCTACTCATGGAGGGGGAAAACAACATCCCAGCTGCTCCCTACCATCACTCCCGGGATCCCCGTCACCAGCAGCGGTGGTGCCCATCTTCACCACGACCCGTGGGTGGCGTCACGGACTAAATCCCCCAAACCAACCACCCCTTTCACTCACGGGCGAGAAGCACCGCTCGAGCCCCCGCATCTGGCCCACCGCTCGAGCCACCGAGCAGCCATCGCAGCAGCGCCGGACCTGAGCGTTAGCGAGCGCAGTGCAGCGGCGTCCTCCCCGCCCGCGACAACTTGGCGTCACGTACAGGATTGAACCCATCTACTTACCAGTAGAAGTGCGCCTTGTGATCTCCGCTGGCGGTGTCCGGCCGAAAATTTTGAAGCGCCGCCATCTTGGCACGAAAATCTCCCGCTCGAGCGTCTTCTCCGAGCAGGGAAGGCGCGAAAGCGAAACCCCGCCCCCAACAAGCGGAAGTGCTGAAGAGAACCAAGGGGGGGCGGGTGTGAGTCTGCCTAATGTAGCCGAGGCTATAAAAGCGTGGACGCCAGGAGTCTGCAAACAATTGGTTCCTGGAACAAGGCCGCGTACGATGTCCCGTCCGTCCGGCACCGCGGAAAGCCCCGAGCCCACGCCAGGAACGGCGGCGTGGGTGGAAGCCCGGACCGCACAGATGTGCTGCCACCTTCAAGCCCAGGTCCGGTTCTTGATGGAGCGCTGGGTGGCCGAGATGGAGGAAGTGGCGGCGGCCGTGCGGAGACGCGAGGTGGAGGCAGAGTTGGAGGAGCGGGTAAGCGACCCACGCCCCTGTGTCCGAAAAGGACCGGCTGCTGCGGCTGAGGGGCCCGGCCTGCGCCCGCTCACCCTCCTGCCTCACCCGCCATCCTTACCGGTTGCTTTTGCCCCTCCGCTCGGTCCGCTACCCCCAACACCGGTAGCGGAATCCAACTCGTCCACCCTAGAGGACTGGCCTGGGGGCGTTGTTCGGGAACGGCCTGTGTCCCTCCCGCTACCATGGAAGGCCCCGCTGAAAGTAGCCGTCCGCGACGAGAAGTCGTCGGCCCCGGAAGTGGCCGCACTCGAGACCGTCCCAGCTCCGGCAGTCCGCCCGGCCGTGGAAGAAGCGGCCGCTGCCGGCCCGAAAGCCCAACCGGTGAGGCCAACTGACCCTGAATCCCCCGCCTCAGCTGAGCCTGCGCCGGGCCGCCACTGCACAGCAGCAGTACAGGCCACGTCACCGCAGGACCCCCACAAGAGAGTACCGGTAGTGGCCGGTGTGGGTGCGGTCCAACGGGGCCCAACCCGGGCGCAGGGGTCTGCCAACGCCCCTTATTGGGACAGGGAACCAAACCCGTTGGGCTGGGAGATTGCCGCCAGAGAGCAGCAGAGGGCCGAAGTGATGGCGAGGGTGATTAAAGAGAAAGATGCACTCCGCCATGCCACCTTTCGGGTGCGGGGCCCGGTGTACGAGGGCCAAGTCTGGCAGTTTGACCAGCAGAGAGGGTTCGGCTTCATCTACGAGCCGGGCCTGGAGGCCGAAGTATTTGTGGCCCGCCGCGATGTAAATTCGCACCTCCCCACGGGCCATCCAGGTCTTGATCTGTTGCCGGGCGACCTGGTGACTTACACCCGCCACTGTGGTGAGAGGGGCTGGTTCGCCCTGGACGTTAAGCAGAGGAAAAGCCGCGGTGAGCAGATGCGGCCCCAGCCCCCTCCTCCTCCACCAAGCCATTTGGATGTGGAGCTGGAAGAGGTCCTGGAGGAGTACGACCTCAAGTAGTGGCAGCGGCCCTCCGTTGCAAGCAAGTTTCCCCCAGCAGTGTGAATGAATGACCTTAATCAACTGAGTTCTTCATCTGATTGTCCACGTGATTATTCCGGCTGTTGCTGGCAAGTTGTCCCCGGAGGGACTTTCTGAGTTTTACCACCTGCATGAGTGACTACTCATGGACATGGCCGAGAACTGGCAGGCCACCTACGAACTGGTGGGCTGGTAAATAAGTTTGGGATGGAAACCGTTGCCGCCTCCGGAGATGCAGATTGGAGGAAGGGCCCGCAGCAGAGGAGGCTGGGGCCCGGCCACCACCAGGACCGGTGGGCATCCTCCGGGGGGCAGGGGTCCCCCTGGACGTGGGGTCCCTGAAGTAACAGCCGGGTGCCAGTAACCGTACCCGTTCCCGCTCGGGCAGCCTGAACCTGGACTGGGGTCAAGGGGTGCTGCCCACTTCTTAGGGGCACCATCAGGGCTAGGTTGCTTGGGTGGGAGAGCAGAAGACATCCGTCCGTCCGTCCGTTATTATTAAAAATGTTTTTATATGTGCAACGTTTGAAGTGTCCTAACAAAAATGCTTATATGTTTAAAATGTTCATATGTTATTTATATTTTTACAGTTTTGAAAAAAAAATAAATAAAACCGGTGATGGACGGGCAGCCCGCGGACGGTCTGCATTTCACCAAGAGGGAATGTGGCACCCTGGACTAGCCAGGTCGTCTCAGATAACACTCACACACCCCCACCCCCCCATTAGACAGTGACACCAGCCAAACAAAACCCTTGTTGCCTCCCTCCAGGATCTGATGTCCACACCAGGTGGCCCCACCCACCGAGGAGTTCACAGGCCTGGAGGCGGGAAAAGTGTCAGTTAGAAGTTAGAGTTTGGGGGCGATAGAGTTTGGAGTTTGAGGAGTGAGGAGTGAACACTTGCGTGTCTGGGATTCTGGCCCAGGCACTGACAGCAAGGTTGGCAGATGGTGGTGGCCGTCTGCAGGAGTGGTGAATCGACGCGGAACCGTAGGACCGGGGTCGGGCGTTGGCCCGCCGGTACCGACCGGGGAGCAAAGTGAAGCCAGCACACACAGCCAGGGCCATCGTACCCCGACCAGGCTTGGAGTCACCGACTATAGTCAAATCCGAGTGTGACCGGAACCCCAGGGGTTTCCTAACAGCCAAAGACCCGATAGAAGGCAACCGCCCACACCGTGAAGGTATACCGCTACCGCCTAAGGCTAGAGACCCAAGGGCCAGCGCCTGCGGGCAAACGGGCTCCTCTAGCATCCATCCACCGGGGAGCGGACTATCGTTTGGGATCCATAGTAGTCAAACAAGTACATCAAGGTGCAGGGAAAGACAGTCGCCATCACCTGTCCGGGGAGAGACACTGCAGCCGGCTGCGGGACCCGTCCATCCAGCCGTTTGGTTTACCGAGGACTTTGTGCATCTTTTACTGAGTGAGTACACCAGTGCCATCCGGCACCGCGCCGCGCTGTCCCTGCAACCCTGCACCTCACCGACCCTGTCCTCCCCGTCACTCCACCAGGCCCCGGGACCACCGACCCCTACCCACGGAGGGGGAAAACAACATCCCAGCTGCTCCCTACCATCACTCCCGGGATCCCCGTCATCAGCAGCCGCGGTGCCTACCTTCACCACAATCAGTGGGTGGCGTCACAGACTAAATCCCCAAAACCAACCACCCCTTTCACTCACGGGCGAGGAGCGCCGCTCGAGTCCCCGGATCCGGCCCACCGCTCGAGCCACCGAGCAGCCGCAGCAGCGCCGGACCCAAGCGTTGGTGAGCGCGCAGTATCGGCGGTGTCCTCCCCGCCCGCGACACCTCTATCTATCTATCTATCTATCTACATAATATCCATTTCCAGTTTAGAACTTTCGTTATTCATTTTAACAGAAAGGAAGAATCAAGGTAAGAAACAGTCCCTGCAGACTCAGCTCTGCTACACCTATAGATACAGTATATATGTGACAGTTCCTTCCAGGGCTGAGCAGTATCCTGGTGTCCTGGTGTTCGCTCCTATTACTACACATCATGTAATCACTGTGGATACATTTCCTCTCATTATAATCTCCTCTCTTACAGATGGAACAATGCTACTTAATAATGATGATGATGATGATGGTGATGATGATGATTCTGTGCACTATTACTAGTCCCAATCTCCCATTTTCTGCCCGTCTGACCCTTCTTTCATCATCCCGCGGCACTTCCTTTCTTTTCATGTTGTCCGGCGGACATCAGAATACGTGAATGTATTATTCATCATATTACTATGGACGGCGACGGGTCAGTTTACGGTCATGAATCTGTGTGATGATGGCGGAGAGGGAAGAACACAACTGATACAAACACATCATGTGCCGCGGTAACACATGCACCACCGGAGACATGGTCTCACCCCGGAGCCATCCGGGGACGTGTCACTAAGAAAATGGGGTCTCTTCAGCTCTTCAGGTGTCAAACAGCTCATTAGGTGATAATAATTTATTTTATAATTAGTTACCTCTTCATTTTTTAATAATCAATTGTTTAAATTAAAGAAGAACGGACAAAATGATCATAATGGCAGAATAAAAATTACAGAAAAACTCTTATTTGAGAACTAAATGTGTCTGATGAAATGATAGATAGAGGGATAGATAGATAGAGGGATAGATAGATAGATAGATAGATAGAGGGATAGATAGATAGATAGATAGATAGATAGAGGGATAGAT